>NC_079189.1:397325718-397343218 GCF_029499605.1 Hyla sarda
GGTGACCGTCAGCGGTCCCCATTACCCAATTCTCGGTTACCTGTAAAATAACAGAGGTCTTTGAAAGGCTTATTGATTTTCACATTCACTCTCATGTACAATCCCCTGAATCTCATTGCTTCTATTACAGGTGGACTTTTTTTATACCGAGAATTGGGTAATGGTGACCGTCAGCGGTCCCCATTACCCAATTCTCGGTTACCTGTAAAATAACAGAGGTCTTTGAAAGGCTTATTGATTTTCACATTCACTCTCATGTACAATCCCCTGAATCTCATTGCTTCTATTACAGGTGGACTTTTTTTATACCGAGAATTGGGTAATGGTGACCGTCAGCGGTCCCCATTACCCAATTCTCGGTTACCTGTAAAATAACAGAGGTCTTTGAAAGGCTTATTGATTTTCACATTCACTCTCATGTACAATCCCCTGAATCTCATTGCTTCTATTACAGGTGGACTTTTTTTATACCGAGAATTGGGTAATGGTGACCGTCAGCGGTCCCCATTACCCAATTCTCGGTTACCTGTAAAATAACAGAGGTCTTTGAAAGGCTTATTGATTTTCACATTCACTCTCATGTACAATCCCCTGAATCTCATTGCTTCTATTACAGGTGGACTTTTTTTATACCGAGAATTGGGTAATGGTGACCGTCAGCGGTCCCCATTACCCAATTCTCGGTTACCTGTAAAATAACAGAGGTCTTTGAAAGGCTTATTGATTTTCACATTCACTCTCATGTACAATCCCCTGAATCTCATTGCTTCTATTACAGGTGGACTTTTTTTATACCGAGAATTGGGTAATGGTGACCGTCAGCGGTCCCCATTACCCAATTCTCGGTTACCTGTAAAATAACAGAGGTCTTTGAAAGGCTTATTGATTTTCACATTCACTCTCATGTACAATCCCCTGAATCTCATTGCTTCTATTACAGGTGGACTTTTTTTATACCGAGAATTGGGTAATGGTGACCGTCAGCGGTCCCCATTACCCAATTCTCGGTTACCTGTAAAATAACAGAGGTCTTTGAAAGGCTTATTGATTTTCACATTCACTCTCATGTACAATCCCCTGAATCTCATTGCTTCTATTACAGGTGGACTTTTTTTATACCGAGAATTGGGTAATGGTGACCGTCAGCGGTCCCCATTACCCAATTCTCGGTTACCTGTAAAATAACAGAGGTCTTTGAAAGGCTTATTGATTTTCACATTCACTCTCATGTACAATCCCCTGAATCTCATTGCTTCTATTACAGGTGGACTTTTTTTATACCGAGAATTGGGTAATGGTGACCGTCAGCGGTCCCCATTACCCAATTCTCGGTTACCTGTAAAATAACAGAGGTCTTTGAAAGGCTTATTGATTTTCACATTCACTCTCATGTACAATCCCCTGAATCTCATTGCTTCTATTACAGGTGGACTTTTTTTATACCGAGAATTGGGTAATGGTGACCGTCAGCGGTCCCCATTACCCAATTCTCGGTTACCTGTAAAATAACAGAGGTCTTTGAAAGGCTTATTGATTTTCACATTCACTCTCATGTACAATCCCCTGAATCTCATTGCTTCTATTACAGGTGGACTTTTTTTATACCGAGAATTGGGTAATGGTGACCGTCAGCGGTCCCCATTACCCAATTCTCGGTTACCTGTAAAATAACAGAGGTCTTTGAAAGGCTTATTGATTTTCACATTCACTCTCATGTACAATCCCCTGAATCTCATTGCTTCTATTACAGGTGGACTTTTTTTATACCGAGAATTGGGTAATGGTGACCGTCAGCGGTCCCCATTACCCAATTCTCGGTTACCTGTAAAATAACAGAGGTCTTTGAAAGGCTTATTGATTTTCACATTCACTCTCATGTACAATCCCCTGAATCTCATTGCTTCTATTACAGGTGGACTTTTTTTATACCGAGAATTGGGTAATGGTGACCGTCAGCGGTCCCCATTACCCAATTCTCGGTTACCTGTAAAATAACAGAGGTCTTTGAAAGGCTTATTGATTTTCACATTCACTCTCATGTACAATCCCCTGAATCTCATTGCTTCTATTACAGGTGGACTTTTTTTATACCGAGAATTGGGTAATGGTGACCGTCAGCGGTCCCCATTACCCAATTCTCGGTTACCTGTAAAATAACAGAGGTCTTTGAAAGGCTTATTGATTTTCACATTCACTCTCATGTACAATCCCCTGAATCTCATTGCTTCTATTACAGGTGGACTTTTTTTATACCGAGAATTGGGTAATGGTGACCGTCAGCGGTCCCCATTACCCAATTCTCGGTTACCTGTAAAATAACAGAGGTCTTTGAAAGGCTTATTGATTTTCACATTCACTCTCATGTACAATCCCCTGAATCTCATTGCTTCTATTACAGGTGGACTTTTTTTATACCGAGAATTGGGTAATGGTGACCGTCAGCGGTCCCCATTACCCAATTCTCGGTTACCTGTAAAATAACAGAGGTCTTTGAAAGGCTTATTGATTTTCACATTCACTCTCATGTACAATCCCCTGAATCTCATTGCTTCTATTACAGGTGGACTTTTTTTATACCGAGAATTGGGTAATGGTGACCGTCAGCGGTCCCCATTACCCAATTCTCGGTTACCTGTAAAATAACAGAGGTCTTTGAAAGGCTTATTGATTTTCACATTCACTCTCATGTACAATCCCCTGAATCTCATTGCTTCTATTACAGGTGGACTTTTTTTATACCGAGAATTGGGTAATGGTGACCGTCAGCGGTCCCCATTACCCAATTCTCGGTTACCTGTAAAATAACAGAGGTCTTTGAAAGGCTTATTGATTTTCACATTCACTCTCATGTACAATCCCCTGAATCTCATTGCTTCTATTACAGGTGGACTTTTTTTATACCGAGAATTGGGTAATGGTGACCGTCAGCGGTCCCCATTACCCAATTCTCGGTTACCTGTAAAATAACAGAGGTCTTTGAAAGGCTTATTGATTTTCACATTCACTCTCATGTACAATCCCCTGAATCTCATTGCTTCTATTACAGGTGGACTTTTTTTATACCGAGAATTGGGTAATGGTGACCGTCAGCGGTCCCCATTACCCAATTCTCGGTTACCTGTAAAATAACAGAGGTCTTTGAAAGGCTTATTGATTTTCACATTCACTCTCATGTACAATCCCCTGAATCTCATTGCTTCTATTACAGGTGGACTTTTTTTATACCGAGAATTGGGTAATGGTGACCGTCAGCGGTCCCCATTACCCAATTCTCGGTTACCTGTAAAATAACAGAGGTCTTTGAAAGGCTTATTGATTTTCACATTCACTCTCATGTACAATCCCCTGAATCTCATTGCTTCTATTACAGGTGGACTTTTTTTATACCGAGAATTGGGTAATGGTGACCGTCAGCGGTCCCCATTACCCAATTCTCGGTTACCTGTAAAATAACAGAGGTCTTTGAAAGGCTTATTGATTTTCACATTCACTCTCATGTACAATCCCCTGAATCTCATTGCTTCTATTACAGGTGGACTTTTTTTATACCGAGAATTGGGTAATGGTGACCGTCAGCGGTCCCCATTACCCAATTCTCGGTTACCTGTAAAATAACAGAGGTCTTTGAAAGGCTTATTGATTTTCACATTCACTCTCATGTACAATCCCCTGAATCTCATTGCTTCTATTACAGGTGGACTTTTTTTATACCGAGAATTGGGTAATGGTGACCGTCAGCGGTCCCCATTACCCAATTCTCGGTTACCTGTAAAATAACAGAGGTCTTTGAAAGGCTTATTGATTTTCACATTCACTCTCATGTACAATCCCCTGAATCTCATTGCTTCTATTACAGGTGGACTTTTTTTATACCGAGAATTGGGTAATGGTGACCGTCAGCGGTCCCCATTACCCAATTCTCGGTTACCTGTAAAATAACAGAGGTCTTTGAAAGGCTTATTGATTTTCACATTCACTCTCATGTACAATCCCCTGAATCTCATTGCTTCTATTACAGGTGGACTTTTTTTATACCGAGAATTGGGTAATGGTGACCGTCAGCGGTCCCCATTACCCAATTCTCGGTTACCTGTAAAATAACAGAGGTCTTTGAAAGGCTTATTGATTTTCACATTCACTCTCATGTACAATCCCCTGAATCTCATTGCTTCTATTACAGGTGGACTTTTTTTATACCGAGAATTGGGTAATGGTGACCGTCAGCGGTCCCCATTACCCAATTCTCGGTTACCTGTAAAATAACAGAGGTCTTTGAAAGGCTTATTGATTTTCACATTCACTCTCATGTACAATCCCCTGAATCTCATTGCTTCTATTACAGGTGGACTTTTTTTATACCGAGAATTGGGTAATGGTGACCGTCAGCGGTCCCCATTACCCAATTCTCGGTTACCTGTAAAATAACAGAGGTCTTTGAAAGGCTTATTGATTTTCACATTCACTCTCATGTACAATCCCCTGAATCTCATTGCTTCTATTACAGGTGGACTTTTTTTATACCGAGAATTGGGTAATGGTGACCGTCAGCGGTCCCCATTACCCAATTCTCGGTTACCTGTAAAATAACAGAGGTCTTTGAAAGGCTTATTGATTTTCACATTCACTCTCATGTACAATCCCCTGAATCTCATTGCTTCTATTACAGGTGGACTTTTTTTATACCGAGAATTGGGTAATGGTGACCGTCAGCGGTCCCCATTACCCAATTCTCGGTTACCTGTAAAATAACAGAGGTCTTTGAAAGGCTTATTGATTTTCACATTCACTCTCATGTACAATCCCCTGAATCTCATTGCTTCTATTACAGGTGGACTTTTTTTATACCGAGAATTGGGTAATGGTGACCGTCAGCGGTCCCCATTACCCAATTCTCGGTTACCTGTAAAATAACAGAGGTCTTTGAAAGGCTTATTGATTTTCACATTCACTCTCATGTACAATCCCCTGAATCTCATTGCTTCTATTACAGGTGGACTTTTTTTATACCGAGAATTGGGTAATGGTGACCGTCAGCGGTCCCCATTACCCAATTCTCGGTTACCTGTAAAATAACAGAGGTCTTTGAAAGGCTTATTGATTTTCACATTCACTCTCATGTACAATCCCCTGAATCTCATTGCTTCTATTACAGGTGGACTTTTTTTATACCGAGAATTGGGTAATGGTGACCGTCAGCGGTCCCCATTACCCAATTCTCGGTTACCTGTAAAATAACAGAGGTCTTTGAAAGGCTTATTGATTTTCACATTCACTCTCATGTACAATCCCCTGAATCTCATTGCTTCTATTACAGGTGGACTTTTTTTATACCGAGAATTGGGTAATGGTGACCGTCAGCGGTCCCCATTACCCAATTCTCGGTTACCTGTAAAATAACAGAGGTCTTTGAAAGGCTTATTGATTTTCACATTCACTCTCATGTACAATCCCCTGAATCTCATTGCTTCTATTACAGGTGGACTTTTTTTATACCGAGAATTGGGTAATGGTGACCGTCAGCGGTCCCCATTACCCAATTCTCGGTTACCTGTAAAATAAAGATCTTTGGAAGCCTTATTGATTCATTGCACCATTCTCTCTCATGTATAATGCCCTGAATGGCACTGCTCACAGACAGACTTTTTTTTTTTATACCGAGTGACTGTGAAAATGTTTTTTTTTGTTTAATAAATGCACTTTAATTTCCCTGCACTTTCATCAATTCACATAGAGTCTTTATATTTTGGAATAAGTAAAATAACTTTATTAATTAATGCAAAGGTAAAAAAAACATACGTCAGTGGTCACCATTAGAGATGAGCGAACTTACAGTAAATTCGATTCGTCACGAACTTCTCGGCTCAGCAGTTGATGACTTATCTTGCATAAATGAGTTCAGCTTTCAGGTGCTCCCGTGGGCTGGAAAAGGTGGATACAGTCCTAGGAGACTTTTTCCTAGGAATGTATCCACCTTTTCCAGCCCACCGGAGCACCCGAAGGCTGAAATAATTTACGCAGGATAAGTCATCAACTGCCGAGCCGAGAAGTTCGTGACGAATTGAATTTACTGTAAGTTCGCTCATCTCTAGTCACCATTACCCAATTCTCGGTTACCTGTAAAATAACATAGATCTTTGAAAGCCTTATTGATTTTCGAATTCACTCTCATGTACAATCCCCTGAATCTCATTGCTTCTATTACAGGTGGACTTTTTTTATACCGAGAATTGGGTAATGATGACCATCAGCGGTCCCCATTACCCAATTCTCGGTTACCTGTAAAATAACTTAGGTCTTTAAAAGCCTTATTGATTTTCACATTCACTCTCATGCAAATCCCCTTAATGGCACTGCTTCTATTACAGGTGGACTTTTTTTATACCGAGAATTGGGTAGTGGTGACCGTCAGCGGTCCCCATTACCCAATTCTCGGTTACCTGTAAAATAAAGATCTTTTTAAGCCTTATTGATTCATTGCACCATTCTCTCTCATGTATAATGCCCTGAATGGCATTGCTTCTATTACAGGTGGACTTTTTTTATACCGAGAATTGGGTAATGGTGACCGTCAGCGGTCCCCATTACCCAATTCTCGGTTACCTGTAAAATAACAGAGGTCTTTGAAAGGCTTATTGATTTTCACATTCACTCTCATGTACAATCCCCTGAATCTCATTGCTTCTATTACAGGTGGACTTTTTTTATACCGAGAATTGGGTAATGGTGACCGTCAGCGGTCCCCATTACCCAATTCTCGGTTACCTGTAAAATAACTTAGGTCTTTGAAAGCCTTATTGATTTTCGAATTCACTCGCATGTACAATCCCCTGAATGGCATTGCTTCTATTACAGGTGGACTTTTTTTATACCGAGAATTGGGTAGTGGTGACCGTCAGCGGTCCCCATTACCCAATTCTCGGTTACCTGTAAAATAACAGAGGTCTTTGAAAGGCTTATTGATTTTCACATTCACTCTCATGTACAATCCCCTGAATCTCATTGCTTCTATTACAGGTGGACTTTTTTTATACCGAGAATTGGGTAATGGTGACCGTCAGCGGTCCCCATTACCCAATTCTCGGTTACCTGTAAAATAACAGAGGTCTTTGAAAGGCTTATTGATTTTCACATTCACTCTCATGTACAATCCCCTGAATAGCACTGCTTCTATTACAGGTGGACTTTTTTTATACCGAGAATTGGGTAGTGGTGACCGTCAGCGGTCCCCATTACCCAATTCTCGGTTACCTGTAAAATAAAGATCTTTGGAAGCCTTATTGATTCATTGCACCATTCTATCTCATGTATAATGCCCTGAATGGCACTGCTCACAGACAGACTTTTTTTTTATACCGAGTGACTGTGATAATGGGTTTTTTAGTTTAATAAATGCACTTTAATCAATTCACATAGAGTCTTTATATTTTGGAATAAGTAAAATAACTTTATTAATAATGCAAAGGTAAAAAAAAAAAACATCATAATTAAAGATGAGTGAATCGAATCTAACAACAGTTCAATAATTTAAGAATAATTAACAGAATGGTGAAAAAAACATTTTAACAAGAATATACTGATTTATCAATCAGCCTGAAACCCTTCTTGTCTGTTTTTTCTCACAGCAACCAATCACAGCTCAACTTTCACATTACCAGAGCTTTGTTAAAATATAGAAGTTGAGCTGTGATTGTTTGCTGTGAGAAAAAGGACATGTAGGGTTTAAGGCTGATTGGTAAATCTCCCCAATTATCTTAATATTACACTTTGACAAATCATAGCATTATTTATTATAACAATAAATTCAAACATACAATAAATAAAGTAGCATGAGGTCAAGTTTCAAGCCAACTTAGATCTTTTCCTTCACCAAATGAGTTTTTACGGACACCATAGTCAAATAACAGTTCTGTGCCAGGTGGCAGGTTTCTCTTGGCCTCAAAGAGAATAACTGGCTGTTTTCCGTCCTTAATATGTTTCACCACAGGTTTTAGATTTGCTCTTTTGCATGAATGATTAATCAGCCTCCCAAAAGTCGACAACATGTCTTGGTGGCACAGGCAAGGTATATTTGTCGCATTTATGCACATCTTCTTCCCTTTGTCCTGGAAGAAGAAGCTATAGCATTTCTCATCAGTCAATGTTTTTTGCAGCTCCTCAGCCTCCTTGCCGTCCATTAAGACTCCGTGATAGTCACATACAATCTCTCCTTTCTGAAAAACCCGACTGGTTTTAAGGGAGTGACCACCTGTTTTTTTATCCTCCACTGCAACAAGTCCTGGCCACTCCTGGGAGTCTATTAAAGCTTTAACATGTTCCATAGTGTCCTCTTTTCTTCTCGGTTCTTGAGGTCTCCAGGCCTGCAGAATGTCAAATGTTCTTGGCACATTGGTGTCCCAGGCCTGATGTTCCATATAAGCCTTCACTTGTTCTTTGCTGGGAAGATTCCTGAAATGATCTACACAAGAAAAAAAAGTAAAAGGTGACAGTTAGTATACCAAATAAATAACATTGCTGCCCTAACAATTGCGTCATTTCAATTAGAATGCAGTTGAAAAAGGGAAATATTAATAAGAAACTTACCAACAACATCCTTGATACGATCTGTATATTGTGTTCGTCTCCATTTATCCAGGCAGTATTGTGCATTGAGTTGGCTGGCCTGCCTACATACACTTAAGGATGGAGGGGACTGGTTGAGGCCTAAAGGATATATTTGAAGTAATCTTTTGAAGCTCTCCTCTTTAAGGTCTACAAGGTCTTCAATGCTTGCAGTGCTTTCCGCTCCTCCTTCCTCTTCTGCTTCTTCTTGATCTTCTTCTGATTCTTCTTCTTCTCCTTCTCTCCTCCTCTTTTTATGAGACGGTCCACTGCTCTCAGTTTCATTTCCACCACTCAATGTGGTGAGAATATGCATACCCTGGATAACTGCATTTTTACTGAATCCGAGTCGGCTGATGTCCAGGTGGATATAATTATTAACAGTGTCTCTATCTTCCTGGCATAGATTGTCATCAGCCCACTGATCAAATGCCTCTATTGCCTCTTTTCCAGATACTACAGGCATCTTAAACCTAAAGGACATAAAAAAAGGCATTGTTAGCAGTGATACAGGACACTTTAGTGGTGCAAGACAGTAAATATAATACCTAATTATTCTCAGACCTACTGATTACTTACTTCTCATGGAGTCTCTTTAAGTCATTGCAGGGATTTGTGACTCGTTTTCCTTTGCACGACACAAAGAACTCCACTGTCTTTGATTCCTTTGCCAGTTGGGTTGGTCGGATATCTTTAAAGTATATGCTGAACAGCTATAGGAAGGAAACAAGTGTTAAGGAATTGCCTCGCTATGATATAAATAATAAATAAATAATTTATTTTCTTAAACACTTACCAGCTCCTCTTCATCCGTAAGCGCAATAGCAGTCCCTTGTGTTTTCACAATGCAGACCCTCTTTTTGGTGCTTCCATCAAAATAGGTGGTATATTTCCTCTCCAGCCAATCTTTAACCATCAGGTTTTGGACCACAGATGGTTTGCGAAGATGATTAAGAATCAGCAAAGCTTCAAGGTAGTAGCATGTGATGGTCTTATCTTTGTCATCTAGTCCACAATCTCCGACTGACCGAGAGAACATGTTTACCACATGGGGCTTTGCTGCTGCTAGTACTCTGCGGCAATCCATAGGGTTTAGATGTCTGTCGCTGATAAAGAAAAAAATAAACATAGTTGGGTTAATTTAAAAAAATCATAAACTATACAGAGCCATGCAATACCAATATTAATAAGGTAGTAACTACAAAATATTTGGGACTATATTCCCACCGCCCCCTGTCTAATTATTTAGTTCTAATGGCCTAACCCATGCTTACATTTTTTGTGGCTTTTTGTTGAATTTCTGGTTAATCTCTTCATTTATGTTCTTCAGTTCTGCAAGGAAGGCCTGGGCAGACTCTTTGGTGTCCTCCCCAATGGTTTCATGGAAGTTTTCTGAAATCACAAATCTAGTGAACTGCTGGATATGGTTAAGATAATTTTTGATGGTGCTTATAGTCGTCTTCAAACGCAAGTGGGTGCTCACAAATAGTTTGGTTTTCTCTGGATCATTGAGAAATCCCAAAGAGATCTCATCCGGGCTCATGAAATATAAGTAGCGGGAAACATTTTCTACCTGATAGAAAAGACATAGATGTCAGTTAAGATATTCAATGCCTAACAAGGTTCCTGTAATGCATACAAAGTGATAGAAAAATCATACAAACCATTTGCCTTATGCCCAACTCTGAGAACTGAATTGCCAGGTATTCTCTGAAGTTCAGAAACATTTGAGAATTCACATCATGCTTCTTGTGGACACCAGCCTCAGTCAATTTTCTTCTTAGGGTTACAGAGCTACTCCTGAAACAAACAGTGAACAATTAATGTGCATACTATCCATTAGTGGGTACACTAGAATCATTGTAGTGTTATAATACACCCATATTACAAAATTTTAGAAAGGAAATTAAACTTACTGATCCTGTTCAGTAACTTCATCAGATGGTTGCCTAAGGATGCACATAAAATCAGCATTAACATTTGATAGATTGATAGATAGATAGATAGATAGGTTGATAGATACTAAAGTATATATTACTTACTTTTCAGATGGTTTTTCTGCTACAATGCATCCATGACGCTCCAAAAAATCTACAAAGAACTCTTGTGCACTGGAAAATCCACTCTTCTTGTCATTGACGCTGTCATAGAAGACAATACTCAAAGACTCCGCAACTTTACGCATTCTCTTCTTTGCTTCCTCCACCTCTTGGGTGATTTCAGCTTCAGTTGCTGTTTTCATGCACACCTTGCGGAGGTGAACCGACAGCTTTCCTTGCATTCTCATGCAATACTTGCAGCCCAATGGAGTGCGGTTTTCCTTCTGGTATGAGGCCATCTTTTCTGAAAGAGATAAAGAGATATTGATTTAAATATATAACAATTCAAAATGCTTGCTTAATAAAACTGTGAGAGGCCAGGATCCAGAAGAGCAGTCTAGGAGAACAGTCCAGGAGATGAATGTCCAGCTAAGAAGGAGTTGAGAACTTGCTTCCAGTAGCTTGGCAAAAAGTGAACTGCTGGCCTAGTTTCTGGAAGCTGTATTTATGTAAGTCAGTGACCAATGAGATTGCAGTATGAGACAAAACATGACACCTTCTAACATAATGAAAATTTTTGACACCTCCAAGGTGCCCAAATTTCACACCTAGTCACAAGGAGTGGTTTCTGTTCACACCTACCCACATTCCAGTAGTAGGCCTGAAAAAAGCAACTAATTTATTCCATGAGTAAAAACAGAAACATTATGTTACAATTTGAAAATTATAAGTGACATTTTTAACCTATAGTAACCTAATAAATAAATATGGATAAATATGATGAATGTGCCTTCCCTTATGAAGCCAAACATGTTTTTCCGTGAATTTCTGTCTCATAACAGCTCAGCGATCCTCATAGCAAGCACCTTGATACATCATTGACCAACTTTATTTGGCCTCTGTCAGTGTTGTCTTGATCTCATCATCGCTGCTATGCTTCATGCACTTCCATGGCTGGACTCATTTCTTCGAAGCCTACTTCTTCTCCGGCAATCTTCAGTCCTTCTGAGGAATAAAAAAGAAAGAAGAAAGTCCAACGTTATAACCTGATATCAGAACATTCACTGCAACATCATTAACCAACTTTATTTTGGCCTCTGTCAGTGTTGTCTTGATCTCATCATGGCTGGACTCATTTTCTTCGAAGCCTAGTACTTCTCCGGCAATCTTCAGTCCTTCTGAGGAATAAAAAAGAAAGAAGAAAGTCCAACGTTATAACCTGATATCAGGACATTCACTGGAAGATTTGTGATTATCCACCAAATAAAATCAATCAATGTCTGGTATAGCTACCTGCTAGAGCTTGCTGATGGTGTCTGCCTCTGCTTCCTTGATCTTCTTGACATCGAGCTTGCTGGTGCTGCCTGCCTCTGCCTCTGTGACCTCGTTGACATAGCTGGCACTGAGGGAGCTTTTGCTCTGCACATAAAACATATATGAACATTAATATGCAATCATAGAAAGCATCCACTCATTAGCAAAACACAATGATATTATTTTGACAGTCTATTTACCTTGAAGTCCAGCCAGTATCATCCTGGTCACTTAGTGTGTCCTGGGAAGTTTTGTCCTCGTCTTGTTGGCTGTCGTCATCCTTTGGATCCAGAAGATGATCATGGGGCAAGCCAGGATGAAGGAGACTCGATTCCAGATTTCTTTATAGGAAATAAAAAAGACATAAATGACTTAGCAATCAATATTGCAGAGCTATAATTGCTTTGACTCCCACAATCAAGTACCTTGAGGTGCTGGCTTGTGGCTCATTTTCCATAACTTGCCCTGCTTGTACTACTAGCTGGTAGCCATGGCAAATATCTGTAAGGGTTTTTTCCAGATAGTTTCTTTCAGCCGTGAGGTTTGTATGCGCCAGATATTTGGCAAACATATTCTTTTCTGAATCAGAATAATTTGGAACGGTCCATGTCTCACAAACTCTTCTGACAAGCTGGCTAGAGATTTCCGGAAGTTTGAACCTAGAATTAAAAAGAAGATGGTAAACACATAAAATATGGCACTATATTTGCACTTTGAAATGATAAGTGACTCTTTTTAATCTTACTTCTTGTGGTACCGCAAGAGGTCATTTGAAACATTATATATTTCTTTTCCAGAAGTCGATATGAAGAAGTTTTCCTTTGGAGCGTTTCTGTGTACCAAATTTGGTCTCACTTTTTCAAAGTAGACTTTAAACCACTGTGGGAAAAAAAATATATATAAAAAATATATTAGAAATTATTGAAATTCATTTTCTCCACATTATGTCAACCCATAAACTTAGATAAAGCTTACCATTTCTTCCTCCTTGTTTAGCACAAAAGTAGCCACTTGCTGTGAAGCTGTCTTATGTAGCTTAACACCAATTATAGAAAGTTTCTCCCCATTATATGAGTGGGAGATACGTTCTTTCCACTCTGAAACCTAGGAGCCAAGAGTTGGAAAAGTTTAATGGACAGAAAAGCAAACCAACAATAAATATGAAAAAAAGAGGATGAAAAAGTTACTCACAGTCATATTTTCCACTACCCCTGGTCTTTGCAGATGCTTCAATACAAGCAGGGCCTCCAAATAATAAATTATTTCTAGATATGCTGTTCGATCAGTGTTTCCACCTTGTACATCCTTTAAACACTGTATGAATGATGGTTTTGCCACATCTAGAAGCCTGCGACATTCCTGGGGTGTCTTCGAAGTGGTTGTCAATGCCTGGTACCTAAAAATAAGATATATAGGATATTACATATATATATATAGAGAGAGAGAGAGAGAGAGAGAGAAAGAGAGAGAGAGAGAGAGAAAGAGAGAGAGAGAGAGAGAGAGAGAGAGAGAGAGAGAGAGAGAATTTTGCTATATCTACAAGCAAGCAGCATTGCAGGGGTATATTCAATGACATTGTCAATCGCAGGTACATTAAACTAAGAAGCATATCATAATACTGTACAAAATAAGATGCATTTAATATTACTTTATATATCAAAATATAGGTTGCAATACTAAGTGTACATCCCATGCAGTTTCGGGGTAGGCACATTCCACATTAGACAATTACCATAACAATAGGCTACCTTTGACACCTTACAAGTTTGGCTGCTTAGCACTGTTACCTTTGTCACCTTGGCACAAGGTCGGCTCCAGTGTGACTAATTAAATTAAGTTTTGCAGCTAAGGTATTCTATTGCTATGGAAATTGTCTGATACAAAAGCTATGGAATGTGCCTGCCCCCGAAACTGCATGAAATGTACACTTAGTATTGCAACCTATATTTTTATATATAAAGTCATATTGAATGCATTTTCTTTTGTACAGTATTATGATATGCTTCTTAGTTTTAGATACCAGGGATTGTCTGATGCCAAAGCTATGGAGTGTGTTATATCTTTATATTCAAGAAATGTTTTGATGCAAATGCTAAAAAGTAACCTAGAGAAACATTTACAGAGAGTAACTTATATTAATAGAGAGACTAGCTCACCGTTTGCTGACAACCTCTCTAGAAATCCCTTTTGACAACCTCTTTTGTATGTCTTCGGTAACTTTGTGAAAGAAATCGCAGGACTTATACAAAGTTGGATGTTTTGTAAAGAGGTTGGTGGATCTAAGCTGATAGGTCATGAACCTCCGGACATGTTTCAGGTAGTTGAAGATGGTCTGGTTTGCTAGATTCAAATCCCTTAGCTTGGTAAAGAAGGAGTTGGCCTTTTCCACATCCTTTACGAACTGCAGGTTTACAGTCTTTGGGTTCATGTAAAAAAGGAATCTTGCAACATCTTCAACCTCCTGTTTATAGTTATTGACCTTCAAAGTGTCCTTCAGATAGGAGGCAAAGCCCTTCAGCATTGGGTTGTCTAATGAATGACGTTGGTACAACCCCTCAGCCATCATCTTCTTTCTTGTATCCACTGTCCATTTTGTCTGTAGGATTCTAAAATTTAGAAGGAAAATGCAACTAGTTAGAATAAATACATTTTACCAATACTGAGAAGACATAGACTGTCATAGAACACTGACCTCTGTGTCTGACTATCCAGGATGTCATCAGTGTCCTCAACTTCTCCATCTTCTCTTCTTCTTTGCTCTTCCTCATGGTCTTCTTCTGAAATGCTGGCTCTCTCTTCTATATATTGGTCCTCGGTCTCGGCTGAAACATCTTCAATGTTTTCTTCAGGCTCCACATTGCCATGTGGGACCTCCAAATCCTCTTGAGGTTGCAATGTGTCCTCATCGTCTTCCATGGGAAATGGCTGTACTTGAGAGGCTGCTACTTGCAATATGGAGGTGGCAGCCGACAGAGAGGTAGATGTTCTCTCGTGTCTGATATTCCTATAATATAAAATGTGAATTTAGGTACTGGGATGGACTCACACATGAGATTATATACATACAGAGGTAGCACATACCTGTTTGAAGTTGGTTTGCCTGCTATAATAAAGCCCCTGTCCTCTAGAAAGGGTACAACATTTTCCAGAGATTCCAGAGACATGATCTTATCATAAAAAATGGTAGTGCCCTTCGATGCTATGTTGACCAGAATTTTTTTGGCCGATTCTAATGCAGCTTTCCTGGCCTCCTCAGTGTCTAGCTTCATACACTTTCTTTTCAGATGTGTAGAGAGACTCTTGTTGGGCATACAGCAGACAGGGCATGTCATCGGAGTTCTGTTATGGCTGTTTTAAGACAAATTTTTTAGATTATTCATTTATTTATACAACTTTAGTCTAACTATATATAATTATATATAAAATAAGATGCATATAATATTACTATATAAAATAAGCATATATTACTGTGTTTACAAGCAATGCAATCTGTATTTATATATATAAAAATATAGGTTGCAATACTAAGCCTACATTCCATGTACCACCACTGCAATGAAGATTGTAAAAACATAGCTAAATGAAGATACAATAACACATATTGTATATACAACTTTAGTCTACGTTTTAAAACACATACTTATAACAAATACATGTACTTACATTTTGGGTACAGACTCCATGATATCCTAAAGATTTTCCTTTTGGAGCCAAAACAATAAAATTTGCAGTAGTAGCCAAAAGACAAATGGAAAGGATATCAAAATCCTCAAATGAAGTAATCGCAAAAAGCACAAAATGGTTCGGAGTTCCAAAAAGCACAAAATTGAAGATCAGAGTGTCAGTGAATTTCCAACACCAGTCTGACCTAAACTGATCTCAGAACTGCCCTTTATACACAAAGATAGACTAACATGACCAATAGGAGTGCAAACATTTCATGTAGCTTGTGGCTCCAAGGTGTCCACATTGGCTCCAGTGTCCCTAATTAAATTATGTCTGGCAGCTAAGGTATTCTATTGTTCTGGAAATTGCCATAGCTACAAACTAAATAGGATGTACATTTAGTATTGCAACCTATAATATATATATATATATATATATATATATATATATATATATATATATATACTTCTTAGTTTTAGGTACAAGGGATTGACAATGTTATTGAATACACCCCACAATGTTGCATGCTTGTAGATATTGCAAAGTACTCTCTATTTCTCTCTCTTTCTCTCTCTCTCTTTCTCTCTCTTTCTCTCTCTTTCTCCCTCTTTCTCTTTTTCTTTCTCTCTCTCTCTCTCTCTCTCTCTCTTTCTTTCTCTTTCTCACTCTCTCTCTCTCTCTCTCTCTATATATATATATATATGAATGTCAAAGTCCCGGTTGTCGGCCAGGGGTAGGTGTGGGTCCCTGTGCCCAGGCAGGGTGCACTGAACCCGGGCAAGGCCTCCGGAAGGGTCCCCTGACAGACTTCCAGGCCTTGGGACCTTTGACGGAGAACCAGGGTGGGAGGCGCGGGTCCCTGTACCCAGGCAGGGCGCGCTATCCTTGGGCACAGGATCGTCGACGTGGACCCCCCGCGGCGGGGAGGCGGAAGCGTCGAGCGAGTACGGCGGGCGGTCCGCCGATGGGCCCCCGGCCCCAGGGGTGGTGCCGACGCGCCCCCCCGGACCTCACGGAGGCGAGAAAAAAAATGTCAAAGTCCCGGTTGTCGGCCAGGGGTAGGTGCGGGTCCCTGTGCCCAGGAAGGTCAACCGAACCCGGGCAAGGCCTCTGCAAAGGTCCCCTGACCGACTTCCAGGCCTGACGATTTTCTCGAAACTGAGAACCGCTATGATATCGGATTTGAAAGCTGAATCCAGGCGACAGTTCCACGAGTTGGGCATGTTGGAGTGGTACGCGTTCATAAAAGTGTATCGCAGCATCGCGACCGGGTACCTTCGAACGGCCACCTGTGCCAGAGAGCTGGGATGTCGAGTGAGTTGAGCGGGTTGAGCCAGGGCGGGAGGCGCGGGTCCCTGTACCCAGGCAGGGCGCGCTGTCCTTGGGCACAAGATCGGTGATGCGGACCCCTGATGAATGTCAAAGTCCCGGTTGTCGGCCAGGGGTAGGTGTGGGTCCCTGTGCCCAGGCAGGGTGCACTGAACCCGGGCAAGGCCTCCGGAAGGGTCCCCTGACAGACTTCCAGGCCTTGGGACCTTTGACGGAGAACCAGGGCGGGAGGCGCGGGTCCCTGTACCCAGGCAGGGCGCGCTGTCCTTGGGCACAGGTTTGTCGATGTTGACCCCCCCGTGGCGGGGAGGCGGAAGTGTCGAGCGAGTCGAGCGAGTACGGCGGGCGGTCCGCCGATGGGCCCCCGGCCCCAGGGGTGGTGCCGACGCGCCCCCCCGGACCCCACGGAGGCGAGAAAAAAAATGTCAAAGTCCCGGTTGTCGGCCAGGGGTAGGTGCGGGTCCCTGTGCCCAGGAAGGTCAACCGAACCCGGGCAAGGCCTCTGCAAAGGTCCCCTGACCGACTTCCAGGCCTGACGATTTTCTCGAAACTGA
>NC_079189.1:397353218-397370718 GCF_029499605.1 Hyla sarda
CTCTGGAGTCCTTCGTGACTTTCCTTCATGAGCGAGGCTTTAAGGTGGTTGATAGGCCGTCCCCCGAGGTTGAGCAGTCCGTTTCGAATGATGATGATGATGAAGCCCAGGAGCGTGACGGTTGTGACGAGCGAGTTGTGCCCGCAGCGGAGCCCAGCGCAGGCGGAGCCAGATCCAGCAGTTCCGAGCAGAGCAGCCAAGAGACTACCCAGAGCGAGTCTGATATAGCCACGAGCCCCGAGCAGGGTGACCATGGTGCGCATGAAGTGGATGAAAGGACCGCGAGGTCTATTTCGCTCTTAGGGTGTGTGATGCGTTTTTTTCCCCTAGGTCGGTAGTATCGAGTGTTAATGGCATCCTTTCTTTGTCTCTTTCCTTCAGGGCCCAAAGCGTGAAGTGGACCACCGAAAAACGGCGGAATATGAAGAGGGCCGGGCTTTATCGCCGACACGATGTGCGGTGCCCGGCACTGGCCGGCTTCGCTACGTATCTCCGGGTCACACTAGGCGTGAAGCGATACCGGCAAGAGGTGGAGAACGTGGCGCGGTTCCTCTACTTTGTAAACCCACACAGCACGGACCTGAGCTGGGTTAGAGACATTGAGAAAGTGCATGCTTTTTTCACCCGGCTGCGCGATCAGCTATTGACTGAGCAAACCGTCCTGAACTATCTTAAGTGCGTTCGGCGTTTCCTGCGCTATCAGATGCGAGCGACGAATTTACCGGTGCAGAGGCCTCGCCTCTTTCGGTCTTGTCAGCACATCTCCTCGGTCTTGGATGACCTCCAGAAGGTCCTGTCGAAAGGCGTTTCGAGGGAGGTAGTTCAAAAGCGATACCTTGGCCTCGATAAGGCCAGTGCGACGCCGGAGCAGTGTCGGCGCCTGCTCGAGGTTGCTAGGCCAAATTTCCTAATGAGCGTGCGGGCGGCCAGGGAGGGTGATCCGACTCGGGCCCATGCCCTCGAAATCCTGTATTACCTACAGGCCCTTCTGATCCTGAAGCATCTGCAACGGCCAGGTGTAGTAAAAAACCTGCGTGTGTCCGAGTGGCAGCGTAGAGTGAGGCATGAGTACGGTGGGCAAGTGTATTCGGTTGTCGGTGTTCAAAATCACAAAACCTCCACCAAGCAAGTGGCTTCTTTTGCGTTAAATGCCCAGGAAGAGGCCTGGTTCTCCGTCTACCACGACTGCGTCAGGCCGCTCCTCCTGGACGAGCAGGAGCCAGAGGAGTTTTTTGTGTCCACCACCTCGGCTGAGCTCTATAATCCGTCAAACGACATGAGGCGATACCATAACCGGTATGGCCTGAAGAGCGTACCGAGCGTGCTGGTGCGGAAAGTGTGCGAGACGAACACTGTGGCGCTGTGCACTGATGCCGAGAAATCGCTCTTCGCCCGTTACCTCTCGCACTCCAATTTGACTGCCGAACGAGTGTACCGAGAGAAGACACTCGATGATATATGCCACGGGAGTGAATTGGTTGTGCGGGCCGGGCGGGGCGAGAGGCCGCAGGCCAGCGGGAGTGGCCGGGTCCCGGTAGCTGGAGCTGGGCCGGAGGCCGGGGGCGGACGCCAGGTGACAGGGACCGTAGCTGGACGGTCACTTCAGATCCGACTTAGGCGCTGTGATGACCCGCCGCCGCTGCAGCAGCCACGGCGCGGGTGTTTGAGGCAGAGGAGACGGGTGAGGCGGGTGCCCGTAGGGCGGGACGAGGTACTGCAGCTACTGTGATGCGATTGTCTCAATAAAGTGTCGGTTTGAACTGATTACACTGAGTGGTTTTTTTTGGTCCAAGGGGGCGAATGCCAGATGAGTACCCGAGGAAGGTGGGCCTATGCCGGTCGTTCCCACAAGAACGGATCAAGTGTGCCGTGTCGAATAATTCAACGGTACAAATGGTTCGTTCCTGGGGGGGAAGGCTGTACAAGTACACGAGTTCCCCGTGCAAAGCATCTGGAAGGGTCCCCTGAAGGGCAAAGAGAACCAGGGCGGGAGGCGCGGGTCCCTGTACCCAGGCAGGGCGCGCCGTCCTTGGGCACAGGATCGGTGATGCTGCCCCCCCCCCGGCGGCGGGGAGCGGAGGCGTAGGGCGTGTCGGCCAACCTTGGCGGGCGGTCTGCCGAGGCGCCCCGGTCCCCCCGGAGGCGACAAAGTCCCAAGTCCTGGATGTCGGCCAGGGGGAGGTGTGGGTCCCTGTGCCCAGGCAGGGTGCACCGAACCCGGGCAAGGCCTCTGTAAAGGGCCCCCGACAGACTTCCAGGCCTCGGGACATTTGACAGAGAACCAGGGCGGGAGGCGCGGGTCCCTGTACCCAGGCAGGGCGCGCCGTCCTTGGGAACAGGATGGGCGACAAGTACCCCTGACAGAATAGGAGTCCCGGTTGTCGGCCAGGGGGAGGTGTGGGTCCCTGTGCCCAGGCAGGGTCCACCGAACTCGGGCAATGCCTCGGGAAGGGTCCCCCGAAAGACTTCCAGGCCTGACGATTATCTCGAAACCGAGAACCGCTATGAGAACGGATTCGAAGGCTGAATCCGGGTGACAGTTCCACGAGTCGGGCATGACAGAGTGGCACGCGTTCATAAAACTGCATAGCAGCGTGGCGACCGGCTACCTCAGAACGGCCACCTGCCTGGGGATAGCAGGAGAGCGAGAAGCACGGCTGCTCTCTCGGGGTACGCCAGGGCCGAGCGCGGGCTCGCCTGCGGAAGAACCCCTGCCTTCTCCCACGGTGAATTCCGGGGGAGACGGGGCCGGTTCACGTACCCGACCCGGGGCTGGGCGGTCCCCGGGCAAAGCCTCCAGAAGGGTCCCCTTGCACGCACAGACCGGGAGAGGCTAAGAGGGCGGGAGGCGCGGGTCCCTGTACCCAGGCAGGGCGCGCCGTCCTTGGGAACAGGATGGGCGACAAGTACCCCTGACAGAATATGAGTCCCGGTTGTCGGCCAGGGGGAGGTGTGGGTCCCTGTGCCCAGGCAGGGTCCACCGAACTCGGGCAATGCCTCGGGAAGGGTCCCCCGAAAGACTTCCAGGCCTGACGATTACCTCGAAACCGAGAACCGCTATGAGAACGGATTCAAAGGCTGAATCCGGGTGACAGTTCCACGAGTCGGGCATGACAGAGTGGCACGCGTTCATAAAACTGCATAGCAGCGTGGCGACCGGCTACCTCAGAACGGCCACCTGCCTGGGGATAGCAGGAGAGCGAGAAGCACGGCTGCTCTCTCGGGGTACGCCAGGGCCGAGCGCGGGCTCGCCTGCGGAAGAACCCCTGCCTTCTCCCACGGTGAATTCCGGGGGAGACGGGGCCGGTTCACGTACCCGACCCGGGGCTGGGCGGTCCCCGGGCAAAGCCTCCAGAAGGGTCCCCTTGCACGCACAGACCGGGAGAGGCTAAGAGGGCGGGAGGCGCGGGTCCCTGTACCCAGGCAGGGCGCGCCGTCCTTGGGAAAAGGATGGGCGACAAGTACCCCTGACAGAATGTGAGTCCCGGTTGTCGGCCAGGGGTAGGTGTGGGTCCCTGTGCCCAGGCAGGGTGCACCGAACCCGGGCAAGGCCTCTGTAAAGGGCCCCCGACAGACTTCCAGGCCTCGGGACATTTGACAGAGAACCAGGGCGGGAGGCGCGGGTCCCTGTACCCAGGCAGGGCGCGCCGTCCTTGGGAACAGGATGGGCGACAAGTACCCCTGACAGAATGTGAGTCCCGGTTGTCGGCCAGGGGTAGGTGTGGGTCCCTGTGCCCAGGCAGGGTGCACCGAACCCGGGCAAGGCCTCTGTAAAGGGCCCCCGACAGACTTCCAGGCCTCGGAACATTTGCCAGAGAACCAGGGCGGGAGGCGCGGGTCCCTGTACCCAGGCAGGGCGCGCCGTCCTTGGGAACAGGATGGGCGACAAGTACCCCTGACAGAATATGAGTCCCGGTTGTCGGCCAGGGGGAGGTGTGGGTCCCTGTGCCCAGGCAGGGTGCACCGTCCTTGGGAACAGGATGGGCGACAAGTACCCCTGACAGAATGTGAGTCCCGGTTGTCGGCCAGGGGTAGGTGTGGGTCCCTGTGCCCAGGCAGGGTGCACCGAACCCGGGCAAGGCCTCTGTAAAGGGCCCCCGACAGACTTCCAGGCCTCGGAACATTTGCCAGAGAACCAGGGCGGGAGGCGCGGGTCCCTGTACCCAGGCAGGGCGCGCCGTCCTTGGGAACAGGATGGGCGACAAGTACCCCTGACAGAATATGAGTCCCGGTTGTCGGCCAGGGGGAGGTGTGGGTCCCTGTGCCCAGGCAGGGTGCACCGTCCTTGGGAACAGGATGGGCGACAAGTACCCCTGACAGAATGTGAGTCCCGGTTGTCGGCCAGGGGTAGGTGTGGGTCCCTGTGCCCAGGCAGGGTGCACCGAACCCGGGCAAGGCCTCTGTAAAGGGCCCCCGACAGACTTCCAGGCCTCGGGACATTTGACAGAGAACCAGGGCGGGAGGCGCGGGTCCCTGTACCCAGGCAGGGCGCGCCGTCCTTGGGAACAGGATGGGCGACAAGTACCCCTGACAGAATGTGAGTCCCGGTTGTCGGCCAGGGGTAGGTGTGGGTCCCTGTGCCCAGGCAGGGTGCACCGAACCCGGGCAAGGCCTCTGTAAAGGGCCCCCGACAGACTTCCAGGCCTCGGAACATTTGCCAGAGAACCAGGGCGGGAGGCGCGGGTCCCTGTACCCAGGCAGGGCGCGCCGTCCTTGGGAACAGGATGGGCGACAAGTACCCCTGACAGAATATGAGTCCCGGTTGTCGGCCAGGGGGAGGTGTGGGTCCCTGTGCCCAGGCAGGGTCCACCGAACTCGGGCAATGCCTCGGGAAGGGTCCCCCGAAAGACTTCCAGGCCTGACGATTATCTCGAAACCGAGAACCGCTATGAGAACGGATTCGAAGGCTGAATCCGGGTGACAGTTCCACGAGTCGGGCATGACAGAGTGGCACGCGTTCATAAAACTGCATAGCAGCGTGGCGACCGGCTACCTCAGAACGGCCACCTGCCTGGGGATAGCAGGAGAGCGAGAAGCACGGCTGCTCTCTCGGGGTACGCCAGGGCCGAGCACGGGCTCGCCTGCGGAAGAACCCCTGCCTTCTCCCACGGTGAATTCCGGGGGAGACGGGGGCCGGTTCACGTACCCGACCCGGGGCTGGGCGGTCCCCGGGCAAAGCCTCCAGAAGGGTCCCCTTGCACGCACAGACCCGGAGAGGCTAAGAGGGCGGGAGGCGCGGGTCCCTGTACCCAGGCAGGGCGCGCCGTCCTTGGGAACAGGATGGGCGACACGTACCCCTGACAGAATATGAGTCCCGGTTGTCGGCCAGGGGGAGGTGTGGGTCCCTGTGCCCGGGCAGGGTCCACCGAACCCAGGCAAGGCCTCTGGAAGGGTCCCCCGAAAGACTTCCAGGCCTGACGATTATCTCGAAACTGAGAACCGCTATGAGATCGAATTTGAAAGCCGAATCCGGGCGACAGTTCCATGATCTGGGCATGAGAGAGTGGTACGCGTTCATAAAAGTGTATCGCAGCATCGCGACCGGGTACCTTCGAACGGCCACCTGTGCCAGAGAGCTGGGACGTTGAGCCAGTTGAGCAACTTCGGCGGGCGGTCCGCCGAGGTTCCCCAGACCCTGGGGAGATGTGCGCGTGGGCTGTCCCCCCTCTTTGGACCGGAGGGGCCTAGCTAAGGGCATATTTCTCGATTGATCTGGCAAGGTGCGATCTGGCGGGGAGCTACCCTCTCGTTTGGCCGGGCTGTGGAGCCCGTGTCAGCGAAGGCGAGAGGGTCTTGTTCACCCTGATGCCGCATCGCACTGGGGCTCGGGGCCCTTAGGGTATACCCCCTCCCGGTGGAACTCCTGCTGGGAAAGGGGTCGTCCCTCCCGAGAGGCAAGCTTGAGTGGAACGGAGTTGGGACTCCCAGAGGTGTCCGGTGCCCGGCCGAGGAGAGCGGGCCGAGCTAATAGCATTATTCGCAATATCTCCAGATGGTGATTTTGACGCACGATCCGGCGGGGAGCGACCCTCTCGTTCGGCCGGGCTCTGGAGCCCGTGTCGGCTAAGGCGAGAGGGATTGATCCCCTGATGCTGCATCGCACCATGGCATGGTCCGGAAGGGTATATCCATCTTTGAAGGTCACTAGATCGATCTATTGTTGCGTGATCACGAAGGGCCCTAGGGAGGGCGGCCGGGTGGTCCGGCAGGAAGCGTAACCGCGTCCCGGTGCGGGAGAACCAAGGCCCCACAGGGTCCTCGAGGCTGCCCGCGAGACTCCGGTCCCGTCTCGGCACGCCTCGTTCCCCGGGCCTCTCCCCTAAGCCGTGGGTGTCGGAGTGCGCGCAGCAGGACCGCACCTCAGCCGCCCTCCCTCGGCCTCCCTCGCGGAGGGGGGCCGAGCCGTCCCAGAAAACGCCAGGGGGACGGCTGCCCGATGGCCACTGGACCCCGCTGAGCCCACCCTGGCAGGGGATCCTTGGAGAGCGGACACCTGGAGGTAGGCAGCGGGACCGCCGGGCGGGTGGGCGGACCCCGACGGGCCGCCCGGCGGAGCCCCTTCGTAGGCTGAGCGTAAAATTGCCAGAGTCCCGATTGACATGCCCGGGGGGGCTAAGCGTGGGTCCCTGCATCCCAGGCAGGGTGTGCCCACCCCGGGCATGGGATCCCCGAACCCGGGGTGGTGGAGGGGTCGGTGGTCATGAAGGCCCCTAGGGAGGGCGGCCGGGTGGTCTGGCAGGAAGCGCAACTGTGCCCCGGTGCGGGAGAACCAAGGCCCCACAGGGTCCTCGAGGCTGCCCGCGAGACTCCGGTCCCGTCTCGGCACGCCTCGTTCCCTGGGCCTCTCCCCTAAGCCGAGGGTGTCGGAGTGCGCGCAGCAGGACCGCACCTCAGCCGCCCTCCCTCGGCCTCCCTCGCGGAGGGGGGCCGAGCCGTCCCAGAAAATGCCATGGGGACGGCTGCCCGATGGCCACTGGACCCTGCTGAGCCCACCCTGGCAGGGGATCCCCGGAGAGCGGAAGGCAGCGGGACCTCTGGGCTGGTGGGCGGACCCCGGCGGGCCGCCCGGCGGAGCCCCTTTGTAGGCTGAGCGTAAAATTGACAGAGTCCCGATTGACATGCCCGGGGGGCTAAGCGTGGGTCCCTGCATCCCAGGCAGGGTGCGCCCACCCCGGGCATGGGATCCCCGAACCCGGAGCGGTGGAGGGGTCGGTGGTCATGGAGGCCCCTAGGGAGGGCGGCCGGGTGGTCTGGCAGGAAGCGCAACTGCGCCCCGGTGCGGGAGAACCAAGGCCCCACAGGGTCCTCGAGGCTGCCCGCGAGACTCCGGTCCCGTCTCGGCACGCCTCGTTCCCCGGGCCTCTCCCCTAAGCCGTGGGTGTCGGAGTGCGCGCAGCAGGACCGCACCTCAGCCGCCCTCCCTCGGCCTCCCTCGCGGAGGGGGCCGAGCCGTCCCAGAAAACGCCAGGGGGACGGCTGCCCGACGGCCACTGGACCCCGCTGAGCCTACCCCGGGCAGGGGATCCCCGGAGAGCGGACACCCGGAGGAAGGCAGTGGGACCGCCGGGCGGGTGGGCGGACCCCGACGGGCCGCCCGGCGGAGCCCCTTCGTAGGCTGAGCGTAAAATTGACAGAGTCCCGATCGACAAGCCAGGGGGGCTAAGCGTGGGTCCCTGCATCCCAGGCAGGGCGCGCCCACCCCGGGCACGGGATCCCCGAACCCGGAGCGGTGGAGGGGTCGGTGGTCACGAAGGGCCCTAGGGAGGGCGGCCGGGTGGTCCGGCAGGAAGCGCAACCGCGTCTCGGTGCGGGAGTACAGGGTCCTCGAGGCTGCCCGCGAGACTCCGGTCCCGACTCGGCACGCCTCGTTCCCCGGGCCTCTCCCCTAAGCCGTGGGTGTCGGAGTGCGCGCAGCAGGACCGCACCTCAGCCGCCCTCCCTCGGCCTCCCTCGTGGAGGGGGGTCGAGCCGTCCCAGAAAACGCCAGGCGGACGGCTGCCCGACGGCCACTGGACCCCGCTGAGCCTACCCCGGGCAGGGGATCCCCGGAGAGCGGACACCCCGAGGAAGGCAGTGGGACCGCCGGGCGGGTGGGCGGACTCGGACGGGCCGCCCGGCGGAGCCCCTTCGTAGGCTGAGCGTAAAATTGACAGAGTCCCGATCGACATGCCAGGGGGGCTAAGCGTGGGTCCCTGCATCCCAGGCAGGGCGCGCCCACCCCGGGCACGGGATCCCCGAACCCGGAGCGGTGGAGGGGTCGGTGGTCACGAAGGGCCCTAGGGAGGGCGGCCGGGTGGTCCGGCAGGAAGCGCAACCGTGTCTCGGTGCGGGAGAACAGGGTCCTCGAGGCTGCCAGCGAGACTCCGGTCCCGACTCGGCACGCCTCGTTCCCCGGGCCTCTCCCCTAAGCCGTGGGTGTCGGAGTGCGCGCAGCAGGACCGCACCTCAGCCGCCCTCCCTCGGCCTCCCTCGCGGAGGGGGGTCGAGCCGTCCCAGAAAACGCCAGGCGGACGGCTGCCCGACGGCCACTGGACCCCGCTGAGCCTACCCTGGGCAGGGGATCCCCGGAGAGCGGACACCCCGAGGAAGGCAGTGGGACCGCCGGGCGGGTGGGCGGACCCCGACGGGCCGCCCGGCGGAGCCCCTTCGTAGGCTGAGCGTAAAATTGACAGAGTCCCGATCGACATGCCAGGGGGGCTAAGCGTGGGTCCCTGCATCCCAGGCAGGGCGCGCCCACCCCGGGCACGGGATCCCCGAACCCGGAGCGGTGGAGGGGTCGGTGGTCACGAAGGGCCCTAGGGAGGGCGGCCGGGTGGTCCGGCAGGAAGCGCAACCGTGTCTCGGTGCGGGAGAACAGGGTCCTCGAGGCTGCCCGCGAGACTCCGGTCCCGTGTCGGCACGCCTCGTTCCCCGGGCCTCTCCCCTAAGCTGTGGGCATCGGAGTGCGCGCAGCAGGACCGCACCTAAGCCGCCCTCCCTCGGCCTCCCTCACGGAGGGGGGCTGAGCCGTCCCAGAACACGCGAGCGGGATGGCTGCCTGACGGCCACTGGACCCCCCTCGCCCACCCTGGGCTTGGGAGTCCCGGAGAGCGGACACCCGGAGGAAGGCAGCGGGACCGCCGGGCGGGTGGGCGGACCCCGTCGGGACGCCCGGCGGAGCTCCTTCATAGGCTGAGCGTAACATTGACAAGGTCGAGATCGCTGTGTGCGGGGTGTTTGGGACCGGTCCCTGGACCCCCGGGAGGGTTCGCACACCCCGCGCACGGTATCCCCAGAGAGGGCACACCCGGAGGAAGGCAGCGGGACCACCGGGTGGGTGCGCGAACCCGCACGGGCGGTGCAGCGTGGCCCCGAAGTAGGCTGAGCGTAACATTGACAAGGTCGAGATCGCTGTGTGCGGGGTGTTTGGGACCGGTCCCTGGACCCCCGGGAGGGTTCGCACACCCCGCGCACGGTATCCCCAGAGAGGGCACACCCGGAGGAAGGCAGCGGGACCACCGGGTGGGTGCGCGAACCCGCACGGGCGGTGCAGCGTGGCCCCGAAGTAGGCTGAGCGTAACATTGACAAGGTCGAGATCGCTGTGTGCGGGGTGTTTGGGACCGGTCCCTGGACCCCCGAGAGGGTTCGCACACCCCGCGCACGGTATCCCCAGAGAGGGCACACCCGGAGGAAGGCAGCGGGACCACCGGGTGGGTGCGCGAACCCGCACGGGCGGTGCAGCGTGGCCCCGAAGTAGGCTGAGCGTAACACTGACAAGGTCGAGATCGCTGTGCGCGGGGTGTTTGGCACCGGTCCCTGGACCCCCGGGAGGCTTCGCACACCCCGCGCATGGTATCCCCGGAGAGGGCACACCCGGAGGAAGGCAGCGGGACCACCGGGTGGGTGCGCGAACCCGCACGGGCGGTGCAGCGTGGCCCCGAAGTAGGCTGAGCGTAACATTGACAAGGTCGAGATCGCTGTGCGCGGGGTGTTTGGGACCGGTCCCTGGACCCCCGGGAGGCTTCGCACACCCCGCGCATGGTATCCCCGGAGAGGGCACACCCGGAGGAAGGCAGCGGGACCACCGGGTGGGTGCGCGAACCCGCACGGGCGGTGCAGCGTGGCCCCGAAGTAGGCTGAGCGTAACATTGACAAGGTCGAGATCGCTGTGCGCGGGGTGTTTGGCACCGGTCCCTGGACCCCCGGGAGGCTTCGCACACCCCGCGCACGGTATCCCCGGAGAGGGCACACCCGGAGGAAGGCAGCGGGACCACCGGGTGGGTGCGCGAACCCGCACGGGCGGTGCAGCGTGGCCCCGAAGTAGGCTGAGCGTAACATTGACAAGGTCGAGATCGCTGTGCGCGGGGTGTTTGGCACCGGTCCCTGGACCCCCGGGAGGCTTCGCACACCCCGCGCATGGTATCCCCGGAGAGGGCACACCCGGAGGAAGGCAGCGGGACCACCGGGTGGGTGCGCGAACCCGCACGGGCGGTGCAGCGTGGCCCCGAAGTAGGCTGAGCGTAACATTGACAAGGTCGAGATCGCTGTGCGCGGGGTGTTTGGCACCGGTCCCTGGACCCCCGGGAGGCTTCGCACACCCCGCGCATGGTATCCCCGGAGAGGGCACACCCGGAGGAAGGCAGCGGGACCACCGGGTGGGTGCGCGAACCCGCACGGGCGGTGCAGCGTGGCCCCGAAGTAGGCTGAGCGTAACATTGACAAGGTCGAGATCGCTGTGCGCGGGGTGTTTGGCACCGGTCCCTGGACCCCCGGGAGGGTTCGCACACCCCGCGCACGGTATCCCCGGAGAGGGCACACCCGTAGGAAGGCAGCGGGACCACCGGGTGGGTGCGCGAACCCGCACGGGCGGTGCAGCGTGGCCCCGAAGTAGGCTGAGCGTAACATTGACAAGGTCGAGATCGCTGTGCGCGGGGTGTTTGGCACCGGTCCCTGGACCCCCGGGAGGCTTCGCACACCCCGCGCATGGTATCCCCGGAGAGGGCACACCCGGAGGAAGGCAGCGGGACCACCGGGTGGGTGCGCGAACCCGCACGGGCGGTGCAGCGTGGCCCCGAAGTAGGCTGAGCGTAACATTGACAAGGTCGAGATCGCTGTGCGCGGGGTGTTTGGCACCGGTCCCTGGACCCCCGGGAGGCTTCGCACACCCCGCGCACGGTATCCCCGGAGAGGGCACACCCGGAGGAAGGCAGCGGGACCACCGGGTGGGTGCGCGAACCCGCACGGGCGGTGCAGCGTGGCCCCGAAGTAGGCTGAGCGTAACATTGACAAGGTCGAGATCGCTGTGCGCGGGGTGTTTGGCACCGGTCCCTGGACCCCCGGGAGGCTTCGCACACCCCGCGCATGGTATCCCCGGAGAGGGCACACCCGGAGGAAGGCAGCGGGACCACCGGGTGGGTGCGCGAACCCGCACGGGCGGTGCAGCGTGGCCCCGAAGTAGGCTGAGCGTAACATTCACAAGGTCGAGATCGCTGTGTGCGGGGTGTTTGGCACCGGTCCCTGGACCCCCGGGAGGGTTCGCCCACCCCGCGCATGGTATCCCCGGAGAGGGCACACCCGGAGGAAGGCAGCGGCACCGGCGGGCGGGTGTGCGGACCCCGTCGGGACGCACGACAGTGCTTCAGGCCGACCTTCTTAGGCTGAGCGACAAAGTCCCGATTGACGTGTGTGTCCCTGTGCCCAGGCAGGGTGCACCGTCCTTGGGCACAGGATCGTCGACGCGGACCCCCCCCCGCGGCGGGGAAGGGGAAGCGTCGACATTTGCGACATAGTCGAGCGAGGACGACGTCCGGTCGGCCGAGGGCCCCCGATGCCCCTGGACCCCCCGGGGTGGGCCAGACGGAAAAATGTCAAAGTCTGGTTGTCGGCCAGGGGTAAGTGTGTGTCCCTGTGCCCAGGCAGGGTGCACCAAACCCGGGCGAGGCCTCCGGAAGGGTCCCCTGACAGACTTCCAGGCCTCGGGACTTTTGACAGAGAACCAGGGCGGGAGGCGCGGGTCCCTGTACCCAGACAGGGCGTGCTATCCTTGGGCACAGGATCGTCGACGCGGACCCCCCCGCGGCGGGGAAGGGGAAGCGTCGACATATTCGACATAGTCGAGCGAGGACGACGTCCGGTCGGCCGAGGGCCCCCGATGCCCCTGGACCCCCCGGGGAGGGCCAGACGGAAAAATGTCAAAGTCTGGTTGTCGGCCAGGGGTAAGTGTGTGTCCCTGTGCCCAGGCAGGGTGCACCAAACCCGGGCGAGGCCTCTGGAAGGGTCCCCTGACAGACTTCCAGGCCTCGGGACTTTTGACAGAGAACCAGGGCGGGAGGCGCGGGTCCCTGTACCCAGGCAGGGCGCGCTATCCTTGGGCACAGGATCGTCGACGCGGACCCCCCCGCGGCGGGGAAGGGGAAGCGTCGACATATTCGACATAGTCGAGCGAGGACGACGTCCGGTCGGCCGAGGGCCCCCGATGCCCCTGGACCCCCCGGGGTGGGCCAGACGGAAAAATGTCAAAGTCTGGTTGTCGGCCAGGGGTAAGTGTGTGTCCCTGTGCCCAGGCAGGGTGCACCAAACCCGGGCGAGGCCTCCGGAAGGGTCCCCTGACAGACTTCCAGGCCTCGGGACTTTTGACAGAGAACCAGGGCGGGAGGCGCGGGTCCCTGTACCCAGGCAGGGCGTGCTATCCTTGGGCACAGGATCGTCGACGCGGACCCCCCCGCGGCGGGGAAGGGGAAGCGTCGACATATTCGACATAGTCGAGCGAGGACGACGTCCGGTCGGCCGAGGGCCCCCGATGCCCCTGGACCCCCCGGGGAGGGCCAGACGGAAAAATGTCAAAGTCTGGTTGTCGGCCAGGGGTAAGTGTGTGTCCCTGTGCCCAGGCAGGGTGCACCAAACCCGGGCGAGGCCTCTGGAAGGGTCCCCTGACAGACTTCCAGGCCTCGGGACTTTTGACAGAGAACCAGGGCGGGAGGCGCGGGTCCCTGTACCCAGGCAGGGCGCGCTATCCTTGGGCACAGGATCGTCGACGCGGACCCCCCCGCGGCGGGGAAGGGGAAGCGTCGACATATTCGACATAGTCGAGCGAGGACGACGTCCGGTCGGCCGAGGGCCCCCGATGCCCCTGGACCCCCCGGGGTGGGCCAGACGGAAAAATGTCAAAGTCTGGTTGTCGGCCAGGGGTAAGTGTGTGTCCCTGTGCCCAGGCAGGGTGCACCAAACCCGGGCGAGGCCTCCGGAAGGGTCCCCTGACAGACTTCCAGGCCTCGGGACTTTTGACAGAGAACCAGGGCGGGAGGCGCGGGTCCCTGTACCCAGGCAGGGCGCGCTATCCTTGGGCACAGGATCGTCGACGCGGACCCCCCCGCGGCGGGGAAGGGGAAGCGTCGACATATTCGACATAGTCGAGCGAGGACGACGTCCGGTCGGCCGAGGGCCCCCGATGCCCCTGGACCCCCCGGGGTGGGCCAGACGGAAAAATGTCAAAGTCTGGTTGTCGGCCAGGGGTAAGTGTGTGTCCCTGTGCCCAGGCAGGGTGCACCAAACCCGGGCGAGGCCTCCGGAAGGGTCCCCTGACAGACTTCCAGGCCTCGGGACTTTTGACAGAGAACCAGGGCGGGAGGCGCGGGTCCCTGTACCCAGGCAGGGCGCGCTATCCTTGGGCACAGGATCGTCGACGCGGACCCCCCCGCGGCGGGGAAGGGGAAGCGTCGACATATTCGACATAGTCGAGCGAGGACGACGTCCGGTCGGCCGAGGGCCCCCGATGCCCCTGGACCCCCCGGGGTGGGCCAGACGGAAAAATGTCAAAGTCTGGTTGTCGGCCAGGGGTAAGTGTGTGTCCCTGTGCCCAGGCAGGGTGCACCAAACCCGGGCGAGGCCTCCGGAAGGGTCCCCTGACAGACTTCCAGGCCTCGGGACTTTTGACAGAGAACCAGGGCGGGAGGCGCGGGTCCCTGTACCCAGGCAGGGCGCGCTATCCTTGGGCACAGGATCGTCGACGCGGACCCCCCCGCGGCGGGGAAGGGGAAGCGTCGACATATTCGACATAGTCGAGCGAGGACGACGTCCGGTCGGCCGAGGGCCCCCGATGCCCCTGGACCCCCCGGGGTGGGCCAGACGGAAAAATGTCAAAGTCTGGTTGTCGGCCAGGGGTAAGTGTGTGTCCCTGTGCCCAGGCAGGGTGCACCAAACCCGGGCGAGGCCTCCGGAAGGGTCCCCTGACAGACTTCCAGGCCTCGGGACTTTTGACAGAGAACCAGGGCGGGAGGCGCGGGTCCCTGTACCCAGGCAGGGCGCGCTATCCTTGGGCACAGGATCGTCGACGCGGACCCCCCCGCGGCGGGGAAGGGGAAGCGTCGACATATTCGACATAGTCGAGCGAGGACGACGTCCGGTCGGCCGAGGGCCCCCGATGCCCCTGGACCCCCCGGGGTGGGCCAGACGGAAAAATGTCAAAGTCTGGTTGTCGGCCAGGGGTAAGTGTGTGTCCCTGTGCCCAGGCAGGGTGCACCAAACCCGGGCGAGGCCTCCGGAAGGGTCCCCTGACAGACTTCCAGGCCTCGGGACTTTTGACAGAGAACCAGGGCGGGAGGCGCGGGTCCCTGTACCCAGGCAGGGCGCGCTATCCTTGGGCACAGGATCGTCGACGCGGACCCCCCCGCGGCGGGGAAGGGGAAGCGTCGACATATTCGACATAGTCGAGCGAGGACGACGTCCGGTCGGCCGGTGCCGACGCGCCGACCCGGACCCCACGGAGTCGAGGGAAAATGTTAAAAGTCTGGTGGTTGGCCCTTGGGAAGTGTGTATCCTTGTGCCCAGGCAGGGTGCACTGAACCTGGGCAAGTCATCTGGAAGGGTCCCCTGACAGACCTCCAGACATGATGATTATCTCAAAACTGAGAACCACTATGAGATCGGATTTGAAAGCCGAATCCAGGCGACAGTTCCATGAGCTGGGCATGTCGGAGTGGTACGCGTTCATAAAAGTGTATCACAGCATCGCGACCGGGTACCTTCGAACGGCCACCTGTGCCAGAGAGCTGGGACGTCGAGCGAGTCGAGCCAGTCTGGCGGGCGGTCCGCCGAGGGTCCCCCGTCCCCCCGGACCCCCAGGGTGGGCCAGACGAAAAATCGTCAAAGTCCGGTTGTCGGCCAGGGGTAAGTGTATGTCCCTGTGCCCAGGCAGGGTGCACCGAACCCGGGCAAGGCCTCCGGAAGGGTCCCCTGACAGACTTCCAGGTCTTGGGACTTTTGACGGAGAACCAGGGCGGGAGGCGCGGGTCCCTGTACCCAGGCAGGGCGCGCTATCCTTGGGCACAGGATCGTCGATGTGGACCCCCCCGCGGCGGGGAGGTGGAAGCGTCGACAGACTCGACATAGTCGAGCGAGTACGGCGGGCGGTCTGCCGAGGGCCCTCGACACCCCTGGACCCCCAGGGTGGGCCATACGAAAAACCGTCAAAGTCCGGTTGTCGGCCAGGGGTAAGTGTGTGTCCCTGTGCCCAGGCAGGGTGCACTGAACCCGGGCGAGGCCTCCGGAAGGGTCCCCTGACAGACTTCCAGGCCTCGGGACTTTTGACGGAGAACCAGGGCGGGAGGCGCGGGTCCCTGTACCCAGGCAGGGCGCGCTATCCTTGGGCACAGGATCGTCGACGTGGACCCCCCGCGGCGGGGAGGCGGAAGCGTCGAGCGAGTCGAGCGAGTACGGCGGGCGGTCCGCCGATGGGCCCCCGGCCCCAGGGGTGGTGCCGACGCGCCCCCCCGGACCTCACGGAGGCGAGAAAAAAAATGTCAAAGTCCCGGTTGTCGGCCAGGGGTAGGTGCGGGTCCCTGTGCCCAGGAAGGTCAACCGAACCCGGGCAAGGCCTCTGCAAAGGTCCCCTGACCGACTTCCAGGCCTGACGATTTTCTCGAAACTGAGAACCGCTATGATATCGGATTTGAAAGCTGAATCCAGGCGACAGTTCCACGAGTTGGGCATGTTGGAGTGGTACGCGTTCATAAAAGTGTATCGCAGCATCGCGACCGGGTACCTTCGAACGGCCACCTGTGCCAGAGAGCTGGGATGTCGAGTGAGTTGAGCGGGTTGAGCCAGGGCGGGAGGTGCGGGTCCCTGTACCCAGGCAGGGCGCGCTGTCCTTGGGCACAAGATCGGTGATGCGGACCCCTGATGAATGTCAAAGTCCCGGTTGTCGGCCAGGGGTAGGTGTGGGTCCCTGTGCCCAGGCAGGGTGCACTGAACCCGGGCAAGGCCTCCGGAAGGGTCCCCTGACAGACTTCCAGGCCTTGGGACCTTTGACGGAGAACCAGGGCGGGAGGCGCGGGTCCCTGTACCCAGGCAGGGCGCGCTATCCTTGGGCACAGGATCGTCGACCTGGACCCCCCGCGGCGGGGAGGCGGAAGCGTCGAGCGAGTACGGCGGGCGGTCCGCCGATGGGCCCCCGGCCCCAGGGGTGTTGCCGACGCGCCCCCCCGGACCTCACGGAGGCGAGAAAAAAAATGTCAAAGTCCCGGTTGTCGGCCAGGGGTAGGTGCGGGTCCCTGTGCCCAGGAAGGTCAACCGAACCCGGGCAAGGCCTCTGCAAAGGTCCCCTGACCGACTTCCAGGCCTGACGATTTTCTCGAAACTGAGAACCGCTATGATATCGGATTTGAAAGCTGAATCCAGGCGACAGTTCCACGAGTTGGGCATGTTGGAGTGGTACGCGTTCATAAAAGTGTATCGCAGCATCGCGACCGGGTACCTTCGAACGGCCACCTGTGCCAGAGAGCTGGGATGTCGAGTGAGTTGAGCGGGTTGAGCCAGGGCGGGAGGCGCGGGTCCCTGTACCCAGGCAGGGCGCGCTGTCCTTGGGCACAAGATCGGTGATGCGGACCCCTGATGAATGTCAAAGTCCCGGTTGTCGGCCAGGGGTAGGTGTGGGTCCCTGTGCCCAGGCAGGGTGCACTGAACCCGGGCAAGGCCTCCGGAAGGGTCCCCTGACAGACTTCCAGGCCTTGGGACCTTTGACGGAGAACCAGGGCAGGAGGCGCGGGTCCCTGTACCCAGGCAGGGCGCGCTGTCCTTGGGCACAGGTTTGTCGATGTTGACCCCCCCGTGGCGGGGAGGCGGAAGTGTCGAGCGAGTCGAGCGAGTACGGCGGGCGGTCCGCCGATGGGCCCCCGGCCCCAGGGGTGGTGCCGACGCGCCCCCCCGGACCCCACGGAGGCGAGAAAAAAAATGTCAAAGTCCCGGTTGTCGGCCAGGGGTAGGTGCGGGTCCCTGTGCCCAGGAAGGTCAACCGAACCCGGGCAAGGCCTCTGCAAAGGTCCCCTGACCGACTTCCAGGCCTGACGATTTTCTCGAAACTGAGAACCGCTATGAGATCGGATTTGAAAGCTGAATCCAGGTGACAGTTCCACGAGCTGGGCATGTTGGAGTGGTACGCGTTCATAAAAGTGTATCACAGCATCGCGACCGGGTACCTTCGAACGGCCACCTGTGCCAGAGAGCTGGGACGTCGAGCGAGTCGAG